>NC_061869.1:41605341-41642294 GCF_907164915.1 Impatiens glandulifera | reverse complement strand
CTATATATTTTCTAAATTAAAATATATAGATTTATTTGAAAATACCTGAAGTTATGATGAAGTTAAATTTGAAAAAATAAATATTATTAATTTTTTTAATATATATATATATATATATATATATATATAATTAAAATATATTCTAAGACATTAATTCATCAAAATTAAAACTTAATAAAATATTTAAAAAGAATAATTAAGTAAATTAAAAAAAATTGCCCAAACTTAATTCCAGTTGAGAGTTTTCAACGAGGATTAATTTTTTTTAGTCATAATGAATTTTAAATACTGAATTTGCCCTTAAGTGGGTTGATCATGCCATATCTATTGAAAACATTAATGTATCAGATAAATATTATATCTTATGAGACAAATGTTGTATAACCTATTTGACATAAAATTAGTCAAATAATGTCCTAGTTTCACTTATATATTAAAAACTAAACTATGAGTGGATATTCAGTGGTATAAAATATATAAATATAATTTAATTTTTGAATTTATCAATATTGACATGAAAAATAAAGTTTGGCGATTGATGAATGAAGGAAGAATAAAACAAAAAAGGTGAGCAGACCTGAATGAGGCTATGCATGCATGCCTCTAAAGGCTATATATGATAGATTCAGTTACTGGACAGTTCATGTTCAATGCGTTCTTACGAAGGAATCTTTTTTTTTCTTCTTTTTGCGCTAAATTAATTCCCAGGTGTACACCTAGGAATATATGCAGAGGGATATATAACTGCACCCCATTCTCATGTTATATCCCTATCCCCACACTATCACTTTGTTTTTTACGTTTGGATGTAGTAAGCAAAAAAAAAAAAAGGGTAAATGGTTTATTGGCAAATTATTAATTATTTATTAAAATTTTAGATTATTATGAAAAACATATACTTCACATTTGAAAGGTTTGGTTGGTTTGTCAAAAGTGGCCGATTGACCAAAATACTCTAAACCATGGAGAACTGGTTAAAAAGTAAAAAGGGAAAGAAAAAAAAAAGGATAAATTAATCTCAAAATATCCTTATAAAAGATAATTAAATGGAGAGTGAACATAAAAACTATGTATACACAAATATAACTAATAAAAATGTTGACAATGTGTAACATCATGCTAACTTTTTCCATTTAAAAAATAAAATTAATTTGAAAATGATTAATGAACTATTATAAAAATAGAGTTGTTAATACATAACGAAATTACAAATTTTATCATAAAAATTAAAATAATGAAATACAATTAAAGATGAAAAATAAATATCTAATAATAATTATTATTATTTACAAAGTGATAAAATATTTCACACCAATTTGAAATTAAATCTAAAAATATATATATATATATATATATATATATATATTTTATATATATATAATATACATTTTACTCAGTTTTCATAAAATCTTCCATTCTCACCAAAGAGCTAATCATGAAATATCCTATTAATTAGAATTGGTGTTTTTTTATAATTTTAAAAGAGAAATATGATAATAATTGATATGATTTTGAGGATGTGGAGATAAATTTTTTTAGTATAAAATTTAAAGAATGTTAATATATAATAATAAATAATAATTTAAAATTAAAAAATATTTTAATGTTATACCTAATTAATTAATAAAATCAGTAGTGCAACTATGTTTGATTGATTCGAGCTTTTAAACAAGCTAAAACACTCGTATTGGAGAGGATATGATTTTCTTACACTCTAACAAATGGATTTTGTTGTCTACAAGGATATGATTTTCTTACACTCTTATATAACTTCTCTTACTCATAATTAATTAACTATATAAGTGAATGTAATTATAATTTAATGTCACTTTCAGTACTAACAAATCAATTACCATATTATTCACTATCAAAATTTTAATACATTCATTTATAATATTAATCTAGTTTATGATATCATTGTATTAATATATCTTTATCATAAATTATGTAAATCGTGTTTAAATTTATAGGGTTACTAATATAATAAATAATTAATATAAGATAAAATAATATGATAAATTAAGTTTATAGTTTATGGGTATATAAAGTGGGGATACCTAAGTGACATTTTAAATTTTATGAAGAGCAAAATTAGAAATGATCAAATTATAATCACCCTAATGTTCACAAAGAGTCATCCAAGCCACTAACTTAATGTTAGTTATATGTAACGGTAATAGTCCTGATTTGAGATAAGGGCAATTCTTCTTTGCGTCCCCATCAATAAAGAAGAGAAACTATTGACGTACTAATAAATTGGAAGATCCATTCCATCTAAAGAAATAGAACATTAAAGACTATTTCATTAAGAAAATAAGAGATTAAAGATCAAATATATTATGAGAAACATTAAAGATCATTTCATTAAGAAAAGAGTGTTGAGTTATGGAGCCTACACTTATAATAAACTCTACATTGTTAATTAGAGTTTATTGGGTTTATCTTTTTTGTTTTGGGCTTGGGCCTGATCAAAGTTATTTAGGTTTATTACCTGAATGTTTACCCTATAAATATGTGATTATTAAGGGTTTACATGGTTGAGACAGAATTCTAGAGAGTAAAAGTGTGAGACAAAAACTCTGTATTCCTTCTTCTTCATCATAGTAAATCTGGTGGTGGCTGAAGTGGATGTAGCTCAATTTGAGTGAACCACTATAAATCTGTGTGTTCTTGTGTTCTTCTTTCTTGTGTTTTTACAGATTGTTTTCAAGTAGGTCGAATTTGGGAGATACAAATCCTAACAACTAGTATCAGAGCAGCTAGGCTAGATCTGAGCATTAGAAACAATGACAAGTGAGAAGAGTATAGGACATGGGATTGGAAGATTTGATGGGACAAATTATGCCTTCTAGAGAATGCAGATTGAAGATTATCTCTATGGAAAGAAGCTTCATGTTCCCTTGAGTGAGAAACTAGAGAAGATGGATGAAGCTGAATGGAAACTCCTTGATAGACAGGTTTTGGGAGTTGTCCGATTGACGCTAGCCAAGACGGTTGCTTACAATGTAGAAAAGGAGAATACCACCATGGGACTGATGAAAGCTCTTTCTGACATGTATGAGAAACCATCTGTTAATAACAAGGTACACTTAATGAAAAGACTCTTTTACTTAAGAATGGTTGATGGTACTTCTGTCACTACTCATTTGAATAAATTCAATACAATTGTAAATCAATTGCTATCTATTGAGATTTATTTTGGGATGAAGTTAGTGCCCTGATTTTGTTAGCATCTCTACCAAATAGTTGAGAACCTATGAGGGCAGCAATTAGTAATTCAGTTGGAAATGCTAAACTGAAATTTGTTGAAGTTAAAGAACGTATTCTTGCTGAAGAGGTTCGTAAAATTGATTCTGGTGAAACATTCAAAGGTTCTGCAATGAATGTGGAAAACAGGGGAAGAGGTAATGATAGAAATTTCAACCGAGGTAAGAGCAGATCTATGTCAAGGAGCAGGAGGAGTCAGTCCAAGTCTGGGAGGACATTTGAGTGCTGGAATTGTGGTAAATAGGGTCATTTGAAGAGGAACTGCAAAGCACCGAAGAAAAATGGTGATGATAAAAATGATGCAGCCAACGTTGTTATAGAATCTGTCACTGATGCGTTACTTCTGTCTGTTGATAGCCCGATAGATTCATGGGTTTTGGACTCAGGAGCGTCTTTCCACACCACTGCTCACAAAGAATTAATGGAGAATTATGTGGCTAGAATTGTGGGAAAGTTTATCTCGCAGATGGTGAGCCACTGGATATTGTTGGCATTGGTGACATCAAATTGAAGATGGCAAATGGTTCTGTTTGGAAGATTAATAAGGTGAGACACATTCCAGATTTAATGCGCAATCTGATTTCTGTTACACAACTTGATGAAGAAGGTCACAATTTCAGTTGTGGAAATGGTGCGTGGAAGGTGACTAAAGGAGCAATTGTTGTTGCTCGAGGTCATAAAACTGGAACGTTATACACGATTTCAACTTGCAGAGAAACAGTTGATGCTGTAGTTGATGACCCGAAGAACAGTGAGTTGTGGCATTGCAGGTTTGGCCATATGAGTGAAAAAGGGATGAAAATTCTTTTGAAGAATGGACAGATTCCAGAACTGAAGTCTGTTGAACATCAGTTATGTGAAAACTGCATTCTTGGAAAACAGAAACGGGTGAGTTTCTTAAAGATTGGGAAGGAGCTCAAGAAAGAAAGACTAGAGTTGATACACACTGATGTGTGGGGACCTGCACCTGTTTCTTCTATTGGCGGATCATACTACTATGTCACTTTTATAGATGATTCAACAAGAAAAGTATGGGTTTACTTTATGAAGCACAAGTCTGAAGTATTTGCTATTTTCAAGAAGTGGAAGGTTTTGGTTGAAAATGAAACAAAACAGAAAGTTAAGTGCTTGAGAATTGAGATCCGACAATGGAGGTGAATATATCAATCTAGATTTCAAAGAATATTGTGTTGTGAATGAGATCAGTATGGTGAAGATTGTTCCCCGAACGCCTCAAAAGAATGGAGTAGCTGAACGAATGAATCGAACATTGAACGAGCGTGCTAGAAGCATGAGATTGCATGCATGCCTGCCTAAAACCTTCTGGGCAGAAGCTATTAATACTGTTGCCTATTTGATAAACAGGGGACCCTCTGTTCCTCTTGAATTCAGAATTCCTAAAGAAGCTTGGAGCAATAAAAGGGTAAATCTTTCTTATTTGAAAGTGTTTGGTTGTTTATCATATGTTCATATTAATGAATGTGATAGGAGCAAGCTTGATCTAAAGTCTAATAAATGTTTTTTCATTGGTTATGGTGATATCGAGTTTGGTTATCGTTTCTGGGATAATCAAAATCGGAAGATCATTCGTAGCAGAAATGTTATCTTCAATGAACAGGTTCTCTACAAAGATTGTGTTGGGAAGACATCACATGGTGATTCCAAGTTGGAAGAGACTGGTACAGTCAATTTGAGACAATTTTCAGCTGAATATATACCGGTTGTCGAAGAAGAACAATGTGTTGTTGAAGATGAAATCGTTGAGAACGTGACCCTAGAGGTAAATCAGCAAACACCGGTTATACAGTTGAGAAGATCATCAAGGAATCGAAAACCAGTTGAGAGGTGGTCTCCATCTCTGAACTATATCTTGTTGACAGATAGAGGTGAACCTGAATGTTACGAGGAAGCAATACAATCTGATGAATCGATTAAGTGGGAGTCTACTATGAAAGATGAGATGGACTCTTTGATGTTGAATCAGACTTGGGAGCTCACTGAGCTACCAAAGGAAAAGAAAACACTTCACAACAAATGGATCTTTAGGATTAAAGAAGAACATGATAAAACCATGAGGTACAAGGCAAGGTTGGTTGTGAAAGGATTTCAACAGAAAGAAGGTATTGACTACAATGAGCTCTTCTCTCCAGTAGTTAAATTGATGACAATCAGAACTATTTTGAGTTTGGTTGTGAAAGAAGATCTTCATCTTCAACAAATGGATGTCAAAACTACTTTTCTTCATGGTGATTTAGATGAAGAGATTTATATGCGACAACCAGAAGGATTTGAAATCAAAGGAAAAGATGAGCTTGTGTGTAATTTCAGAAGAGTCTGTATGGTTTGAAACAGGCTCCAAGGAAATGGTACAAGAAGTTCGATAGCTTCATGAAAAGTAACAATTTTTTGAGGTGTGAAGCTGATCATTGCTGCTATATCAAGAGGTTTGATAAATCGTACATTATTCTTCTTCTCTACGTTGATGACATGTTGATTGCTGGAGCAAGCTTGTATGAGATTAAAAAGCTCAAGAATGAGTTATCTGAAAAGTTTGCAATGAAGGATTTGGGTGCTGCTAAACAAATCCTTGGGATGAGAATTTTCAGGGATGAAGAAGTTCTCAAGCTTTCACAAGAAGAATATGTGAAAAAAGATCTTAGCAGGTTCAACTTGTATGATGCAAAACCAGTTACTACCACCTTAGCTAGTCACTTCAGACTATCTAAAGATCAGTCGCCTTTAACAGAGGAGGAGAAAAATTACATGGCCACTGTTCCGTATGCCTCTGCCATTGGTTGTATTATGTATGCGATGGTTTGCACAAGACCAGACATAGCACATGCAGTGGGAGTTATTAGCAGATTCATGAGCAACCCGGGTAGACAACATTGGGAAGCAGTAAAGTGGATACTACGATACTTAAGAGGAAGTGCGGGTCTCGCTTTGTGTTTTCAAAAGTCTAATATGGGTTTGGAAGGATATGTTGATGCTGACAATGGTGGTGATGTTGATAGTAGGAAGAGCACAACATGGTACATTTATACTCTGGAAGGTACTGCAATCAGTTGGATTTTAAAATTACAGAAGATTGTTGCTCTTTCTAGTTGTGAGGCAGGGTATGTTGCTGTGACAGAGGCTGCTAAGGAGATGATGTGGTTACAACCCTTTTTGCGAGAATTGGGTCAAGACTACTATGGAAGTGTGTTGCGATGCGACAGTCAGAGTGTCATTCATTTGGCAAAGAATCCTGTTTATCATGGCAGGACGAAGCATATACAGGTTCGTTATCATTTCATCCGGTCAGCTTTAGAAGATTGAGTATTAGCTCTTGAGAAGATTCCCGGGAGTAAGAATCCAGCTGATATGTTGACGAAAACTGTTATAAATGAGAAACTGAAGTTGTGTGCAACTTCAGTTGGTCTTCTTCGTTAAGAAACCGAATGGAAAGCCACTACCAATCGAGAGATAATGAAGTTAGTCTCCAAGTGGGAGATTGTTGAGTTATGGAGCCTACACTTATAATAAACTCTACATTGTTAATTAGAGTTTATTGGGTTTATATTTTTTAGTTTTGGGCTTGGGCCTGACCAAAGTTATTTAGGTTTATTACATGAATGTTTACCCTATAAATATGTGATTATTAAGGGTTTACATGGTTGAGACAAAATTCTAGAGAGATAAAGTGTGAGACAAAAACTCTATATTCCTCTTCTTCTTCATAGTAAATCTGGTGGTGGTTGAAGTGGATGTAGCTCAATTTGAGTGAACCACTATAAATCTGTGTGTTCTTGTGTTTTTACAGATTGTTTTCAAACAGGTCGGATTTGGGAGATACAAATCCTAACAAAGAGGAGATTAAAGATCATATATATTATAAGAAATATAAATTCAGAAGATGAGTTAAGGTAAACTTCCGCAGTATTCAAATTTTAATTTCTTACAATTTTAATTATGATCTAATAAAGATAATTCTAATAAATTAATAGTTCTATAGAGAAAACACAATCTTATGAGTTTGTTTGAGTTGTCATATGGATCGATGAAACAAACTATCACCATAAATTTTCTACAGTTCCTCTATTAGGGCTAGTCTGGAACTCCAAGCAGTTAGGGAATTTTGGCCTTCATATTTCTTTATTAAGATATATTTTGAAGACTTTGATAAGTGATTGTCAAGTCTAATCAATCTATTTTCAAAAACATCAATGAAATTTTAGTTGTCTATACAGATATATATTTTGTTAAGAATAAGATAGAAACCTCATGGAACATGTATTAAGGTTTCCTTTTTTCAAATGAAACAAAAAGAGATAAAGCGAGACTTATTTCCAAAAGGTAATTCTTATGACACCTTTTTTAATAATGGAATGTATCAATTCTCTATTCCTTATGTCTTCACTAACGCTGCCAACTATCAATTCTCTATTCCTTATGTCTTCACTAACGCTGCCAACCATTGAACTTTTATATCGCGAACGTGTGATACGATCATCATCATCTCGGTGTGATTAACTTGATCAGATCAATATTGTTGCGCGCCTATAATGTGATTTGATACAGAAACTTTTGTTGGGTATAATTGAGGTACTTTGGTAAATATATATATCTTAACTTTCATTATTTGAGTTTGTAAATCAGTTTGCAATAACGAAATCATGGGTGGATCAAATTAAAGTCACAATATGTTTTGTGCTGTTAGGTTAAGACATGTGAAAGAGGAGATAGCCTCCACCATGGATATATTTTTTAGTGCAAGTTTTAAGAACAGTAATTTATATTCCAACGAAATAACAAAATGTTACAACTATTCCAATTATATTTTCAACCAAAACATTTTTTTTTGTAAAATATAATCTAAAAAATATAAATTGCAAAATATATCATTAAAATTTGAAAATGTAATATTTTTTCAAATTTATAAAAATATATTGTTGCAACTAATGTAGTAATACAAAAACAAAAGAATATTAATATTTTTTAACGTCAATGTTTACAAAAAAAAAAATAGCAACAAACTATATTTTATTATGTATTGTAACATATATTATATAAATAAGATTTCAAAAGTTGTAAAATTAAGTATGAAATAAATAATAAATATATAATCTTTTATCGGTGACACCAATAGAGACAGGGGCCTAACTAATGATGACATATTCTGGAAAACGGTTTAATAGAATTAATATCACTTTTTATTCTTCACAAACCTTTGCAAACTCTTGAAGAGATTCAAGTGCGGAAACGTTTGCTTGGGTTTGAAGCTAAGAACGAATGAAAGAATGAAGGACAGAATGTAAACGACACAGAGAGTAGTTTATGGATGTTCGGAGCAAAACTCTCCTACGTCACCCCTTCTTTCAACCACCGGAAGGATTCACTATACTTTTCTTATAATCAAATACAGTTTCAATGCTAGCTCACTGTTGAACAGAACAGACTCTGTTCAACTTATAGTATATTGAAGAATATCACTCAGCTAGACAATACTTTGATTATATCTCTCTCTTGATGTACAAACACAGTAAGTAGACAAGTGAGTAATTCGTAAGATCGATTGTAAGTTCGGCAGGCTGGCAGCTCGTCCGTTGTCCTTGAGAATCTTTAAATAGAGAACAAGTACTAACGATCGAATCTTTTATATTGACACGTAGCAAGCTCCCATTGGACAGCCTCCATAGTACACAGGTACAGTAAACACTGTGCACAAAGATCGTGGCCGTACCAATTTGGTAGTGCGCCGAATATTCTTCTAGGATTAACCTACAAGAAACAAGTAGTGGGAAAAATATTTGTTTACGTGGCATTAATTCATTGGATGCAACTAACTGTCTTACTGATCTGTACAGATTAGTGGAGTAGGAGTAGCGTACAACTAGTTGATCGTGGGTAGATGGATGCTAACTTTAAGCATCTATTGAAGCGAGGAATTAGACGTGCTCCATTAGACTGACAAATCGAAAGAAGTTAGACGCCCCCGTCTAATATCAGGATCCATTAGACCACCAAGTCTAATGGAGATAGACGAGACGTCTAACTACGTGTCCCTTCAGACTAGTCTGAAGGAGTTAGACTCCTTACGTCTAACTTTTATCTGTTAGACGGCACGTCTAACTACATCTGTTAGACTGCACGTCTAACTACGTATCTATTAGACTGCATGTCTAACTACGTATCTGTTAGACTGCACGTCTAACTACGTTTGTGTTAGACTGCACGTCTAACTACGTTTGTGTTAGACTGCACGTCTAACTACGTATCTGTTAGACTACACGTCTAACTCCGTCTATGTTAGACTGCACGTCTAACTACATCTGTTAGACTACATGTCTAACTACGTATCTATTAGACTACAAGTCTAACTACGTCTGTGTTAGATTGCACGTCTAACTACATCTGTTAGACTACACATCTAACTACTTATTCATTAGACTGCACGTCTAACTACGTATTTTTTAGACTACACGTCTAACTACGTATTTGTTAGACTGCACGTCTAACTACATCTATTAGACTACACATCTAACTATGTATCTGTTAGACTGCACATCTAACTACGTATATATTAGAATGCACGTCTAACTACGTACGTCTATTAACCAATACGTCTAATGAACCTGATTCAGACTAAGTCTAACTTAGCACGTTTTGATGAATCTGCCCAAAAACAATTAGACGGCTTAGTTTTCTTCTTTTTTAAGTTTTACACACGTTCATCATCAAAATACCATTAGTCAAAATGATTTTACCCTTAGTCAAAATAATTTGATCCAACAATTTCCCCCTTTTTGACGATGATGTTAAAACTTAAATAAAAGATTAGACAAGTATAAGAATATTCAATAATGCAGTAGATAGCAATAGACTGTTCATATTTCATAGCAAATGATAGCTTGATTCGAAACAATAGGAATGTTTTTCAAAAATAAACACAGACAAACATTCAAAAACATCAACATATTTTCTTCCCTAAAAACATCAAAAGATTTCCTTCCCCCTAAATCTAAGGATAATCTTTTCCCTCTCTTTCCCCCTTTTTAACATCATTCGTAAATGGAGTCTACGGCCATGTCTAGGTCTAAACTTAAAGCCGACTCGGAGGCTTCTTTGTTTTGTTTATTTGACCTGAGCCTACCCACCCGAAGAATATAGTCGAGAACCTTCGGACTGTTCAAGACTTTAGTAGGATTGAACTGAAACTCGTGACCAGGTTCAGCGAGGAAACATCAAAGGAGTGCGCTAAGGGGAGCATCATATCCGAAGATCTTCTTTCGAGATGAAATCATTTTAACCAGATTATTGAAGAGGAATTTCGACCGGATGATGGCTACACCCATTATGATTGCCACCACTATTTCAAAGACTTTTGTACAATACATGTAGGAAGAGTCCTTTGCAAGAATGGATTTTAAGATGATGTCGTTGAGTAGGGCATACTCAACCTTCAGACAATTACTCTTTTCATGAGGGGAGACCGAAAAGAGTTGCCCTTCAAAGTATTGATCTGAGAAAACGAGCGTCATCTCAGACAAGATGTCATTGGAGGAAGAAGCAAACTCATGGATCCCTTCGGTTGGAAGTCTAAAGAACATGTCGAATGTTTCTTCATAGAAGCAGATATTCTTTCCAAGTACATTCGCACGAATGAACTTGTTATGATAAAAATCAGTAGTTTCAAAGAATTCACGAACCGACTGTTCGTGAAAAATGCAGTGGGTACGAAGAAATTTATTGAGCCCAGAATCTTTTAGAGATTCAAACATAGAAATCATTTCTGGAATCACAAAAGTGGATACATACTTAAAGTCTATTTACAGAGATTTTGGAGAGAGAGAAGACATTTTAGCAAGATGAGCACGGGATCTTGGCGATTCGAATTCTAGAGAGAGAAACGAGGATTCAAAGATACTCAATCCTTTGATTATGACCGTTTATTAAATACAGGAAAGCTAACGTGTGACTATTAACTTAATAATTATATGAACCGTCAAAAATTTCAGAAACCTATTCCTAAGAGACGCAACTATCATTTAATATTAATCATTAAAAAGTACTATAAATATTAGACATATAGTGGAAATTCATCAGAAATTTTAGTCACTCTTTAGACATTGAAAGACACATGTTTAATCCATTTGAGAAGTGACTGGTTTATTTTTGGCGGGAAAAGTACATGGACAGATACAGTGTCAAAGGACAGTTGTCCCAATAGCCAGAAGATGAAAAGTCTAAGTGCACAAGTAGTTAAAATGAATCTAAAAGAAGACAAAAACTAATTGAGCAGACATATGTCTAAATAGTTATGCTTTTTAAATTACTAATCTATTGGATGTATTGAGATTTTTGTCTTCTTGTCTGTCCAGTTACATTTGAACAATAGGTTCCCCCTCAGTTCATGCATATAATAAAATCAGTCAAGGTTAACAATTCCTAAATATTTCTAAAGTGAGAAAACTTAGTCTCGGGTAGAGCCTTCGTGAAGATGTCTGTAGTTTGTTGATCAGTTGGGATGTATTCAAGGCGGATCCACTTCTAATTGACATGCTCTCAAATGAAATGATGTCTGATTTTGATGTGCTTTGTCCGAGAGTGCAAGACTGGATTGTAGGTGATTGCGATAGCACTTGTGTTGTCACAGAAAATTGGAGATTCTTTTGCCTCAATCTCGTAGTCCCTTAGCTATTGTTGAATCCACAAGAGCTGAGAACAACAACTACCTACAGAAAGGTACTCTACTTCAGCTGTAGACGTAGTAACCGACGTCTGCTTCTTGTTGAACCATGAGATAAAACGATCTCCAAGGAACTGACAAGTTCCACTCGTACTTTTTCTATCAATTTTACACCTTGCATAATCTACATCTGAGAAACTAGTTAAATTGAAATTGGTATGCTTCGGATTCCAAAGTCCCACATTTTGAGTTACCTTCAAATATTTCAAATATCCACACTCGTGATTGTATCAGCAAGTATATGAGCATCCTGGACACGAATTGTCTTCTATATAGAGGAAATGAAGAAACCATAGATCACTTATTTGGGAGCTGATGTATTGCTTCAGAGCTTTGGGACAGATTCTATAAAAGCCTGAAGCTGATCAGTTTCCCAAGCGAATGAAATGAAATCAAAGATGCAGCACTACTCAAAGCCAAGGGAAATAGATTTGCAACAAGCGTGTTCAAGTACGGGTTTGGAGTAGTGGTGTATTACATTTGGCAAGAACGGAATGCAAGGGTATATGATAGAATCCGCATGAGCGTTGAAGAATTATGAAAAGATATTGTATCGGGTTGCAGTGCCCTCGCGGGAACGTGGAAAAGAATTCCAAGCACGGAGCGGAACTAGAATATCTGTAGGAACTAGAATTTACCGTTTTTTAAAACTAACTAGAGTTGAAAGCATTGTAATCAGATAATTCATTTACGTTTTTAGCTTTTTAGCTTTTACTCAGAATGTTACGACTTCAAAATCATTCTAGGCCTGTCTAGAATGATCTCTTAAACTCGTGGTTTTTTTCCCATTTTTGGGAATTTTTAATTAAATGACGCTAAGTCGTTTTTCCCCAAAAAAAATATTCCAGAATGCGTTTAGCAGTAGTAAAGTGTAAAAGTTTAGGATTAGCCTGGAATCTTCCACAGACACCAACAACATATTGGATGTCTAGTCTGCTGGTAGTGAGGTAGAGCAAGGATCCGATGAGACCTCTATAGGTTGTGATATCTATACCTTGACCACCATCATTTTTATCTAGCTTAGAGGAGGAGCTCATTGGAGTAGCTGCAGCAGAGCAGTTCTCCATCCCAAACTTCTTCAGTAAATTTTTGGTATACTTGGTTTGATTAATGAAGGTTCATTTCTCCAACTGACGAACTTGAAGGCCGAGGAAGAAGGTTAATTCTCTCATCATGCTCATTTCAAATCTGTTCTACATCAGTTTCGCAAATTTCTCACACAATTTTGGGTTAGTGGATCCAAATATAATGTCATCAACATATACTTGAACAAGCAGGAAGTGATAATATTTAGTAAATCTAAATAGTGTTTTATCAACAGTTCTAATAACGAAATCATGATCAAACAAAAATTTATTCAAAGTATCATACCAGACTCTAGGAGATTTTTTCAAATTATATAAAGCTTTTTCAAGTTTAAAAACATAATTTGGTAAAGTATTATCTATAAAACCATGTGGTTGCTCAACATAGACATCTTAATTTAGTCTACCATTTAAAATGCACTTTTCACATCCATTTGAAAAACTTTAAAGTTCTTAAATGATGCATAAGTCAGGAAGATTCTAATTGTCTCGAATCTAGCTACAAGTGCAAATGACTCATCAAAGTCGATGCCTTCCTCCTGTATGTATCCTTGAGCAACTTATCGGACTTTACTTTTAATAACTAGGCCATCTTCACTGAGCTTGTATCTAAAGACCCATCTTGTTCCAATGATTGACTGATCATTCGGTCTTGGAGTTAGATGCCACACTTTATTTCTCACAAATTGGTTTAACTTCTCCTGCATAACATTGATCCACAATCTGGATCAAGCACTGCTTCACCAATTTTCTTGGATTCAATTTGAGAAATAAAGGGAGAATTGTCCATTTTATCCATCAATTGACGTCTTGTCCTACGAGGAGAGTTATGATTTCCGATAATCAATTATGGTGGATGGTTCTTGTTCCATCTGAAGTTTGGTCCCAAAGGATTAGTCATCTGACCAGATGGCTCCGCGACGTCCGAACTCTCAACGTTTTTTTGAACAGGATTTTGAACGTCTAGTTGGATTTCAACCGGATCAACCACAAGATCAGACAACGAAATCCGTTTATCCAGAACTTCATCCTCACCCACAGACTCAAGACTTGTCGCTTCTAATCTGTTAGCAAGGTCGATGGGATCATCTCTCTAATGGTCAAATTTATGATAATTAGAACTCTTTTGAGTTTGATTGTGAATGAAGACCATTATCTTAAATAAATGGATGTCAAAAAAAAATTCTTCACAGTGTTTTGGATGAAGAGATTTATATGCGACAAGCACAAAACATTGAAATTAAAGGAAAAAATGATCTTATGTGTAAGTTTCAGAAGAGTTTGTATGGTTTGAAAAAGGCTACAAGATAATGGTACAGGAAATTTGATAGTTTTATGAAGGATAAAAACTTTATGAGGTGTGAAGATGATCATTGTTGCTATATCAAGATATTAGATAAATATTATATTATTATGCTCCTCTACGTTGATGACATGGTGATTGTTTGAGCAAACTTTTATAAGATTAACAATCTAAAGAATGAGTTATCTGAGAAGTTTACAATGAAGGATTTGGGTGCTTTAACATAAATCCTTGGGATTAGAATTTTCAGAAATAAAGAAGTTCTCAAGATTTCACAAGAATAATATGTTAGGAAAAATTTTATTACATTTAACTTGTACGATACAAACCAAATACTACACCTTAGTTAGTCATTTTAGACTATCCAAAGATTAGTCATCTTCAATAGAGGATGAGAAAAATAATATGGCCATCGTTTAATTTTTCTTTATTATTGGTTGTATTATGTATGCGATAGTTTGCACACGACCAAACATATTACATGCAATGGGAATTATTAGTATATTCATGAGCAACCCAAGTAGACATCATTAGAAAGTAGTAAAGTGGATACTACAATACTTAATAGGAGTCTAGGTCTCGTTTTTTGTTTTCGAAAGTCTAGTATGGGTTTAGAAAAATATGTTAATGCTGACAATGGTGGTGATGTTGATAGTAGGAAAAATACAAAATAGTATATCTATTCTCTAGGAGGTACTACAATTAGTTGGGTTTCAAAATTCTAGAAAATTATTGCTCTTTTTAGTTGCGAGTCAGTTTATGTTGTTGTGACAAATGAGAAACCGAAATTTTGCGCAACTTCAGTTAGCCTTCTTCGTTAAGACACGAGATAGAGAGCTGCTACTAGTTGATAGAATATGAAGTTAGTCTCCAAGTAGAAGATTGTCAAGTTATTAATCCTACATTTATAATAAGCTTTAAAAAGTTAATTAGCATTTATTGAGTTTTTGTTTAGGTTTGTGTTTAGATTTAAGTTTTATTACTTGAATGTTTACCTTATAAATATATTATTGTTAAGGGTTAAATAAAGATAAAATAATTCTAAAAAGATAAACATTGTGATACAAAATTTTGTATGCCTTCTTTTCATAATGAAATCCGGTGACAACTTAAGTGGACGTAACTCTTTTAAGTAAGTCACTATAAATTTGTGTCTTCTTATATATATATATATATTTTTTTTTTATTTTTAGATCGTTTCAAATAGGTTGAAATTGGGATATACAAATTATAATACATCTCTTATTAATTTTTTAATTTTTTTTATTGTCCTGCATCGTTTAAGATTTATTTTTATAATATTTTTTTTACCTTATTTTCTTTTTAAGTGTTTTTTTAGTTGACTTATATTTTTTGGGTAATAATTTTTTTAATTTATAAATAATTAATATTTTACTTAAGCTTTTTATTATGAGTTTGATACCTTGTCAAATACATATAATTAATGCAATGATTTTATTATTTCAAAATAGTAATACTCTTTTAAAACATCCAATTCATTTCAAAATAACCCTGGATTATTTTACAAAAACAAAAGGAGATTTAAATTTGAGTGCCTCTGAAATCGACAGTAAAAAAGAAATATTAGGTTAAATTCAAATTTTCAATAGAAAGATAAATGAAAAGGGGAAGTTCACTTTGCTCAACTACATACTTTCTGTTTTACTTTATGCCTCGGTTCCTATCAGACATGAGAGAGAGAATGTAGCAAAAAAAAGCACAAAAAGAGGATAAGAAGAAAAACATGCAAATAGTAAAAAAAAAGTTAAGAAAGTAGAATGAAGGAGAGAATGTGGACATTCAGTTGGAATTGAACTTAGTTTTCACACTTAGTTTAAAGCCAGATCTTGCATTTGTATTGTACCCCACATCCAACAAATACATGACCAGCTGAAAAGCTGTTTCCCCAGAAAAAAGATCCTTTGCAAATTAAATTTCAAACTCCTTTTGATCATAATTGATACTTGACCGGTCCCACCTCTAGTCCCGATGCCCTCGTTCCGATCCAGAGCCATGAAGAAACGATTGGCCAACTGGAGCGCCGATGCAAGTGTAGTGACACCCATCTTCGTGTACTCCGTAGATAGGGTTTGCTCCAGAAGAAATAACATGACCCATATAATATTCATTAGCGGCCCACTGATGATTATGATAATGAGATGGATATGTTGAGACGAATAGCGAATTAGATGGAGGAGAAGGAATTAGGGTTGATGATGATGAACCAGTAGAGATAAGCCTAGATGGAGGATATAATGGTGATCTAAAGGGGACCAGTACTGTTGGATCAGATGTTGCTATGTTGCCTACTGTTTGGTGATAGCTCAAGCCTCCATGTGGAATTGTTTGTCCTCTGCCAAATTCATACATGTAAATATATTCATCAGATTTCATTTTTGAGTCAATACTTTGACATATATGTTCAAAATGTTATACTTATCCAGAGGTTCAAAAAAATATTACTATATTATATGCCACTAATGATAATATATATATTGATATTTAAGATATCAAGTGAGTTTTAAAGAGTTGTTGAATTTATAACACTTTGAATGTCTAGAACAATTAGTATGGTACAATTTCTTATTCAAATATTAATTTCTACACCAATATATATATATATATATATATATATATATATATATATATATATATATATATATATATATATATATACTCTCTGGTCTACATGCATACATATATAAGAGTTCAATTTAGATGTGATTTTTTTTTAATTATTTTAGAATTTTTAAAATTTTTTTATATTTTCTTTAATCACAAAATTTTGTTCTAAAAATTAAATCACTCATTTGATTAGTTACAATACTAAAACACTCTTATTTATCTTTATAAAAACTAAATTATAAATACAAAAGTATGTTATACTAAAGTTAACAAATTAAAACCCCAAATAACTTATTTTATCATTAAACAAAATTTAATTTTGGACAAAACCTAAAAAAAACTCTTAAATAACTAATATGGAAGAAGATCTAACTCATAAATGATAAACCTTGAGAAATAGAGAAAAGGTGAAAAAAAAGTAGAGGAACTTTTGCTTACCCTAAATGTTGAAGAGAAGACTGAGACGGCGAAAAGCTATCAGCTCCAAAGACCAGTTGACGAGCCTTATTAAGAGTCTCTGTCTCCCTTTCTAATTCATGATAAATCAAATCAAACCAAATCCAGGGTTATTCTTCTTTTTTAATTTTTTGAATAAAAATATATTTTTAAGTACATCAAATCAAATAATAATAAACATCAAAATGACACAAACCTAACAAATTCCCAACATAGAATACTAGGGACATATCCATTTGACATGACTACGCCTAATTAATTAACTTCATGATGAGAAATCCAAGAAAGAGTATTAGAGAGAGAGAGAGATGGAGTTTGCCTTGACGATGGCGGTTCATGTGTCCACCGAGAGCTTGAGACTTGCAAAACTTGAGGGAACAAAACCTGCATTCATAGACTTTCCCAGCAGATTCATAGTCTTTTCCGCAGCTACTCTTCTTTTTCCTATAGCCCCCTCCTGATCCTACAACTACACCCAATATATTATGATTTTATTGAGTAATATATAATATTGGGTTATACAAAATAAATTGACTTAAAAAGGTATTAAGAATTTTTCCATATCATTCATCATTCTTTTCTTAATCCAATGAACCCATTTTTATATCAAATAATATTATTTTCAAATAATCCAAATAATGCTGAATCAATCAAACTAACCCGTCCCTAAAACATGAATGTGATGTGAGACTATTCACAACCTGAACAAAAGTGTTATAAGTTTTCTTTTGTTCCACAACCGCATGCATTTTTCTCTCTCTCTATAACTCTACTTTAGTAGGGTTTCCAACTCAAAAGCAGAATTTGAAATGATGGGTCGTCCATAGGTTTCCTATTCAAATTCCTATAAGGAACCTCATTAATTTCAATCTTTAAAGTCTGTTATGGTCACCTGCCATGGCATCTATTTCATGAAAATGTCATTTAAAAAGGAAAAATTAAACTAAACCCAAAACTTGGTTTAATTTGATGGGTGCAACTTATTTAGAGTTATTTTTAACTTATTTGTAAATATAATTTACGCACATTTGATTCAGCTTATTAGAAATATGTTATTTATTCAAACTATTGTAATAACTTAATTATTCGTTGCAGAACCATGAAATATGGAGGAAGGAGGAGAGAAGAATATTCAAATCAGTTAAGGAAACTGAAATCAAGTTTATTTTCCACAACGGTGAATATAAGCTTAATCAAACACAATGGCATCATACGAATAAGCTTAATCAAACAGGCCTCACTTTTGTTTTGTTGCAAATTTGCTCCATCAAATACACTCAGCAAAGAGCATTGTGAATAAACTCCAAGTTAGTCAATAAGCAAAATAAAACTAACCGTATATATAAGAAATAAGTTATTGTGTGCTCTACCACTAGTAATGAATTCCCCACAAAACTAACCCTATATAATTATTCTTAATTTGTTAAAAAAATGAGCAATTTATTTAAATGTACCGGCAGATGAAGAGGTGTCGACATGAATAACTTGTTTACTAGTACTGATCTCTCTTGGATAATCATCGGGTAAGTTGTTGAGGTCCAAAGGATTTCCTTCTGATCTCCTGCAAAAATATTTAACGAATGTTGTTTGTATGATGATAAAACAAGTATATAATTGAGTGTTGGAAAAACCTACATATTACCGACAAAGAAAGACAAGTGAACTAAATAAATAAAAGGAGAGATAAGAGGATGTGATTAAATGTTTCAGATGAAAATTTATCAGACTTTCAGTTACGAACTGCACAATATATATAAAGAGATTAAGGCTAGTGCCTAGTTGGAGGTATGGTCAAGAAGAGGAAAAAAAAAAGAATAAAAAAGTTGAAAAAAGTGGGTTGAAAGTTCTCTATCAGTTTCTCTCTGCCAATAAACTCCGTCTGCACACATCTCTCTTTCTTTTTCTTTTTCTTTTTCTCTCTCTTTCTGAGAAATGCACGCACAAAACAACAAGAAGCAGTGGGACGGTCTCGTGACTTCGAAAATGAGAGATGCTTCAAGCTTCAGTTTTGGTTTAGTTAGAGAGAGAATTAGGTGTCTCTTGTTCCCACATCTACCAAGATCTCATGGAGTAAGGATTAAGACCATCTCCTGCCCACACTTAAACTATCTCCAAAACCCAAACGCAAAATTTAGTTTGCACCATTTTCTATCTTATAAACCCATATTTCCGTTTAGATGATTATATATACAAAATATATTTTAGATTATAAATTGATCCTCTAATTTATCATATATGTTAGTTTTTTCTATTTAATTTATTATAGGTTTAATTTTTTGTTTTTATCATATATTATTTCACATATTATAAATTTATAAATTCATTATAATGAACAACATTAATAAAAAAAACTAAAAAATAACCAACCAATTTTATTGAAATAAAACACAATGATATAAAAAATAAAAAATTAATAATCCATTCAAGTTCAAATTACTAATCTAAATACTAAAAAATGAAAATTAAATCTCACAAAATAATTAAATATACAAGTTAAATAATAAAAATAAACGACAAATAATAAAAATAAGATTAATAATATGATAATTTAGCACCATTTCTATCAAGATTATTAAAAATATTAGATTTTAATTTACAAACTTTATTAATATATAAAAAGTATTGAAAAAATTAAAAATTTATTTTGAAAATTAATATTTTAAGAATTTTTTTTTAACTTGAGAATAAGTTTTTTTATTAGAGATAAATTACTGTTCACATGATATTTACTATATTATAAGTTTAAAAATATATTTTTAAGTTGAAGATGGTCAACTCCATAGTTTCTTTTCTATGTAAATAAGCTTAAAACACAATTTATATTTATTGAGGAAAATAAATAAAGAGATTAATCATATATAAATCCTCAAATCAAATCTCCCCTCTAAGTATTTTATGAGTTGGATGCTAGCTTACTTTAGATATAAAATCCTCTTTACAAGTAAAAGAATTATTTGAGAAAAATTAATTTCAATTTATTCTCCATCTTCCAAGATGTGCCTTAACTCGACAAAACTTGTTATATCAACCACAAATATAGTACAAATTAAAGCTGCAACTTTTACTAGTGTTATTTAATTTGCATGGATGTTCAAGCCTTTGGAGTTTCATGAGAATTTCTTTGAATTTTGTAATAACAAAAGAAAAAATTATTTGATGTTATTTGAATTTTTAATGATGTTATTTGAATTTTTACAATTTTTATTATTCAATAAATTTAAATTTATTAAAATAAAGTATTGACATTTTAATATTTTAATTAGTGAAATTTGTAGTTTGATTGTTGAAATGAAAATGACGTGATATAATTTTTTGTGTGGAATGATAGGGGTAGAGTAATTGGTGGAGAGGATAAGTGAGAGAATGAAAAGATAAATAGAGAGAGTAAAGAGATAAATTTTATTATTATTTCAGGCAATCAGATTACGTAGTGTCATTCTCTCATTTTCTCTTTTAAATTTCTTCCCCTAATCATTTCTCTTTTTTATATATATCAAATTAGTTTTTGATGTGAGACAGACCCATTATATATATTTTTTAGAACGTTCGGTTATGCATCTCTCATTCGGAATACGAATAATCCTCGTGGGTTAAACAAATAGCCTATAAACACATCAAATAATTAACTATGCGAGCGGAACTTGTGACATGATTTGTTAAACGAGGCTAATGATATTCACTTATTATTCACCTCAACGAGGCTAATATTATTCACATATTATTGCCGGTAGACTAGAATATGGGATCACATAACCATTATATATCAACACATAAGGTCTAGCTAGAAGAGGGAATGGAAAGGCCATTATATTGATAAACACAAGGTTTGGACAATATTGGAATGAAAAGTGGGGGCATAACTGTGAAATGTCTTTATAGTTCTCCATAATTATAAATATTAAACAAAAACTATCCTGCTTTGTTATGGGAGCACCTTGCCATTAACTAATTAAGACTGGTCTTTTTATGCTTTTTAGAACAATGATCTAATTATATTCTCTCCCAATTAAGAATTGCACCATGTTGTAACACAAAGATGTGGTGAATGTTGGCAAAACAAAAGAGAATAGTGGTCTCCTTGCCCTTAAATGAATATAATGAGACAAAATATATTATAGGTATAGACAACAATTTTTACACCCCAAAATTAAATAAACGTTCTCGGTCTAATTCGGTTATCATACTTGACTATTGGACCGGGAAAGAAAAAAAAATTAAAAATACTTTTCAGAATTGACTTAGAACGACCGTTGATTAGCGGTCCAAATGCCAGATTCTAAAAATACTCGAGCGTTAGATGATCGCATAACTTGTGATTGACATTTTCAGAAATATATATTTGAGTATAATATTGTTGTTGTAGAAAATGTACATAACGCATATTTTCAAGCTTGTTCTTGCACCCAAACAACATTTTTTTATAAAAATTTAGAATTAAGGAGACTTGGTATGTTCAGATTAAGCAGTTCGAAAAATTATGAATTTAAGTATAATATTGTTGTTTACGATTTTGTATAAAAGGTTTCCAAAAGGGAAAAGTGTCAAAACCGAGTCAAATAGGTCGGATTAAGTCCGACTCAACGATGGAACTCTCGCAAGTCTAAAGAGTTACAAATAAGAGAATGACATCATGATGATGCTAGACACATGCCTTATTTGAAAAGGACCCAAAAATACCCGTTTTGGCATTATATGTTAAAGGAAAATCATCAAAGTATCAACAAATTTGAAAATTCATCCAAATAGCTATACTAATGGAATTGGATAATTTTAGATGTTTTAGAAAGCTCAAAGAATTCTTTACAAGGCCCGTTTAATCAAAAATCAAATTAAAGCTCTTAACTATTGGAAATTGGCGGAACAAAACAATGTGATCGAAGGGGGATAAAACCTAACATGTTCACAATTAGAAATTCATAAATTGAGTCATAGAGCCTCAAATTTGGATTTCTTCTTATGGTTGAAAATCTAAGACACAGACCGATTGAACGAAACTGGTCACGAGTCTTTATTCGATGGCTAATTTGGTCTACATAAGTTGACAACCTAATGCAAGTACACCAACTTCAATCCAGGGGAGAACTAAAGTTTGGTGTGACTTTCAAAAATCATATATTTGTACTCACTAGACCATTTGGTGCAAGTGAGCTACCATTGAAAAGAAAATTGACTTGGAATTCATTTTGATAACAAGAACCACTCACAACTCGACCCACATCCCACGCTAGGTCGCCCATGCGCCATACTATTCAAACTTCTTGGAAAAAAGAAACATGATTCCAACATCAATACCTTTTTAATGTTTCCTAGTTCAGCCTCAATGTTGATCTGAGTTAAAAGTTACAACCATTTGAAGTTTTAGTTGATTAACGTGTGCTGAAACCAAAAACTCAAATTAGGCTTGAGTTTTAAAATGCATAACTTAGTCCACACTCCATAATTTGACCTATTTTAAATTAGAGAATCAAGATGAACGTGTTACCGCGACATAGGTCTTGGCCTCAACTAAGATAAACTCGAACTCATCCCTAAATGACCCAGTGAGTGAGTTACCGGTTGAGCCAATATTAAAATTTAAAATTCCCAAGAATTCCCATGTTCAAGGGGTATTTAAAGGAATAACCTCATCAATTGAGGGAAGACGTTGGATCATTTCTGTTAGATAAATTCAGACCGGTTCAAATAAACCTAACTTAAATAAACTTCCCATGCAGGAACAAGGAACCGGACCGGATGAACAAGAGAACCGACTAAAGAAAACCAATCGGTCAAGCTACTAAACCGATCAAGAATATTCGGAACGTGACCGCACAAAGAAAGGATCGGCCAAAGCTCAAAACCGGAATCATCAAACAGCCGATCATCCACAAGACAAGAATAACCGGAAGAAGTCCGGTTACATCACTACCAAAAGACATTCGGCCAAGTCAAATGACCGACCAGTACAAGAAGACAATTCGGGTATCTGTTGAGAACGATACCAAAGGAACAGACTGAACACTTCCATATTCATGCAAGTCTGAGGAAAGATTGTAGGCTGCAGAAGACAGTACTACCGGATCCTTCCACTTCGGGATAAGACAGAAAGGAAATCTTCCAAGTACAGACAACTGTCCAACAGACAGTGACTACATCAAGTAAAAGACAAACCCGACAGGTTTGTCTTACAGACCGGCAGGTCTGAGACAGAACACCAGGTCTGAGGTTGATCATCAGGTCTGAGGAAACGACCGCAGGTCTGAACCTCAGAAACACTGAATCACTGCACCGCTGCTCAGCAAATCAGATTCAAGGAAGTGAAATATGACCGTTGGTATATTTCACCTATAAAAGGAGGTAGCTGAAGAAGAGTAAATGCAGTGACTTAAGCGGGACATTAAGAGACAACAGTGTGATATTGAGATATTAAGAGCATTTACTACAAGTGATAAGAGTGTGCTGTTCTAGAAAGCCTAAGTGTTGAAAGTTAAAGTGTGTTTTACAATTTCGGTGTAAATTGTAAGAGTGTTATCGAGCAGGAAATAAGTCTCGATCGGCTTGTACTTGTATTCCTTAGTGAATATCCTTCTCGCGGTTTCGAGAGGAAGGGGTGACGTAGGAGTTTTATCTCCGAACATCCATAAAATCTGTCTTGCTATTTACTTTCTGCCGGCTTCATTGTCTAACCGATTAACTTAACTACACCGCTCCAAACCGACTCTACACTAACCATACCGAATTTCCAGATTACCGAAACCGACCCACCATTTCCAAATCTCCATCATCCGAAACCGACCGTGCCTATCATACAAGCGTGCCGCTTCAACCTGAAAGCAAACCTCTTCCGCGCTTGAACCTAGTTCAAGGGTTTGTGACAGGTTGTGTAGTATTGAAACCCCGGTGTTAATCTCTAACCGGATTAACCACCACCCTACGAGTGAGAACCGCTAACCGGTCCAACCCCCGGTCCACCAGCGGCGATCTAGATCCTAACAATTGGTATCAGAGCAGTTAGTTTCAATACTCAAGCAAGCATGTATCAGGATAGGCCTCCAATGCTAGAAGGTGATGACTTTGCCAACTAGAAGGCACGCATGCACCTGCACCTAGTCACCTTGGATGATGAAATGGAATCCATTCTGACCGAAGGACCGATAATTATTGACAAAGATAGAAAGGAATGGACGGCTGAAGATAGGAGAAGGAACAATCTGGACAACCATGCAAGAAACCGGATCTCCAACAGCATAGACAGAAACACATATTGCAAGATCAGAGATTGCAAAACCGCGAAGGAGACATGGAACACGGTTATCCAGATCTTTGAAGGAAATGAAAGAACAAGGGAGAACAAAATAATGATGGCCACACAGAAATTCGAAAGCATCAAAATGAAACCAGGAGAATCTATGAAGGAATACAGTGACCGGTTCACTGGTGTGTTAGATGAACTAGCAACTCTGGGCAAGAAGTATGAGAACAAAGAGGTAGTTATGAAAGCTTTGAGATCCCTTCCAAGTGCTTGGGACATAAAAACGATGGTAATGAGGGAGTCAAAGAGCCTACGTAAGATGAAACTATACGACGTATTCGAAGATCTAAAGGCATACGAGTTCGAGATGAGATCCAGAACTGAAGAGGAAGTCTCGGCTTCAACATCAACCAGAGCACTAATCACATCTACAGAACCGGCTGCACCTGCTCCTACACCTGCACCGGCACCGGTTCCTGCACCCGCACCGATCAGAACAGCCGAACAATTTACTGAGGATGCCATGGCAATGCTTGCACAGAAGTTTGGGAGGTTCATGAAGAGGAGCCAACCGACAAACAACTACTATGGTGACAAATCCAATATAAGATGCTATAACTGTAACTGTTTGGGACACTTTAAGTGGGAATGCAGGAAACCGAGGAGGGATACCCAGAAACCGGACTATCAAAATGACAGAAACAATTATCAACAAACCGGTGAAGGAAATGAGGTACCGAAAGCACTGATAGCCGACGATGGAGGAAGTCTATGGGCTCACAGTGACAGCGACGATGAACTCACGTGCCTCATGGCAAATGAAGAACAGGTATTCGACTCTCCTTGTGAGAAATTTACTAAAGATGAGTTATACAATGCATTAAATGACATGGTAGAAGAATATAAGAACCTATTGACCATGTTACATAAGCACCTCAACATCAGAATCGATCCCATAATACCCATTCCGACTGAATCATAGGTACCCATCATAACCGAACCGGAGGTCATACAATCTGATGATACCCATACTATAGAAACCGAGTTAGATCCTAAGACCAAACAACCTAGTGAACCGACTAGAGAACTAACCAAGGAAGAAAATGCTAGACTTCAATATAAGATGGCCGCCTATAAGAGATCTAGCGATATAGTAAAGAATATGAATAAACACTATAGGCATCCTCGTTGTAAGCGTGGCCTAGGATACACAGAGAATAACTCTAAAGACCGAAAACCCATAGAGAAAGCAAGGCTTACAAAAGGAAACCTTCCTTTTATAAAATTTCTTAAGAGCACCTGGACAGCTGAAGAAGAGGAGACCGCATACTATAGGGAAGAGAAGCTAAAATACGATTATGTTGGTCCAACCGATTCATGGCTTGACCCGGTGAAAAGAAAAGCCGAAATCCTCAGATATAAGAAAGCCTTTCCTGAACCCCGTAGGTCAAACCATAGATCACCGAACCAAAGACCATCACCATTTAGGACATTTGAAGGAAAACCGAAATACACGAGACCGAGTGCCAAAAGGACAGTTAAAACCCTAGCAAAGAAGACCGTCCGGTTTATCAAAGTTTGGGTACCCAAGGGACTAATCGCATGTGGACCCAAGTAAATGTGGGTACCAAACAGTTGTAAATATGTACATTTTGCAGGACCCAAAGAAACGGCTAGGAAACTCCGAATGGTTCTTGGACAGCGGTTGCTCCAGGCACATGACCGGAAACAGCAATTTGTTAACCGATATCAGAACAGCAACCGGTGCTCTAATCACCTTCGGTGACAACTCAAAAGGTAAAACTGTGGGCAAGGGTAAGATTGTCCATGGTAACCTAACTATTGATAACGTACTTTTAGTTGAAAATTTAAGTTTTAACCTACTTAGCATTAGTCAGATGTGTGATGCAGGATACACGGTAGAATTCCTTAAACATGCATGCTTAGTTAAGAACTCTCAAGGTATCGTACTACTAACCGGAAATAGGATAGGTAACATTTACAAGGTAGACTGGAAAACTAGAGTAGAATATCCTATATGCATGATAGCTAAGACTGATCAAACCTGGCTGTGGCATAAGAGACTAAACCATCTAAACATGAAAACCTTAAACTACATTCGTGGTAAAAAGCTAGTTGAAGGTATTCCTGACATAGTATTTAACCAGGATAAGGTTTGTTCAGCATGTCAAATGGGTAAACAAACTAGGTCATCTTTTAAGAGTAAAGGAAACATTCAATCTAGCCGATGCTTAGACCTTCTTCATATGGATTTATTTGGACCAATTCTGGTCATTAGCCTAGGAGGTATGCTCTACACCATGGTAGTTATTGATGATTATTCTAGATATACATGGGTAATATTTCTACCATCTAAACGTGAAACTGTATCAAACCTGATCACACTTCTTAAGCGTTTGCAAAATGAAAAATCAACTCGCATTAATAGCATTCGAAGTGATCGAGGTACCGAATTTACCAATAGTACATTAACTGCATACCTTGATGAATCCGGCATTAGACACGAGTTGTCTAGTGCTAGGACTCCTCAACAAAATGGCCTGGCCGAGAGAAGAAACCGGACTCTCAAGGAAGCCGCACGGTCCATGATAGCCGACTCCGGCATTGCTTAGAAATTTTGGGCTGAGGCTATCAACACTGCATGCTATACACAAAACCGCTCTTTAATAAACAGATTTCACAACAAAACACCGTATGAGGTTTATTTTAACAGAGTTCCCAAACTCAAGTACCTCAGGATTTTCGGTTGTAAATGTTACATTCATATAAATGGTAAAACCCAACTCACCGTTTTTGATGCAAAAACCGATACCGGCATCATGCTAGGGTACTCGGCAGTAAGTAAAGCATATAGAGTATATAATAATAGAACTGCAACCATGGATGAAACAATTCACGTTGTTTTCGATGAATTGGTTGAAAGCAACACTGCTTCATGCTTTGATCTACACAACAGATTGGAAAATAATGATATTCATTCTAATAGTGAAGATGAGGCTCCGGTCTTCAGGCGGTTTGTCCATGACCAAATGGGTAATACTGATACCCAGCCGGATCAAGCTGTTCCACAACAGGAAGCTGACACTTCGGTCCAATCCGAGGAAGTCGGTCGGTCTGACAATCTCGTTCAGCCTACCTACATGTCTAGCCTTGGTCAAGTTAACGGTAATTTGGTAGACATCCCTGAACTGAATCTCAGAAGAAACAGTAAACATCCTCCTGAGCAAATTATAGGTGACCCTTCAGAACCTGTTCGAACTAGGAGTCAACTTCTGGAAGGATATTTTAACTCTGCTTTCATATCCCAGATTGAACCGAAAAGAATAGATGAAGCATTGTCAGATCCGGATTGGATCTTGGGAATGCAAGAAGAGCTAAACCAGTTCGAGAGTAGTAAAGTCTGGTACTTAGTTCCCAGACCGAAAGATCAATCGGTCATAGGAACAAGATGGGTATTCAGAAACAAACTCAATGAGGACGGTTTGGTCACGAGGAACAAAGCCAGATTAGTGGCTCAAGGTTACAAATAGGAAGAAGGCATTGACTTTGAAGAATCATTTGCTCCTGTAGCCAGGATTGAAGCCATTAGGATTTTTCTAGCTTTTGCAGCTTTCAAAAACTTTAAAGTTTTTCAAATGGATGTTAAAAGTGCATTTCTGAACGGTGACCTACGTGAAGAAGTGTATGTTGAACAACCACCCGGCTTAAAAAACGCTGCATTTCCAAACCATGTATACCGGCTAAATAAAGCTTTATACGGTCTAAAGCAAACACCTAGAGCCTGGTATGATACGCTAACCGCATTTCTATTAAAACATGATTTCACCATCGGTTCGGTGGATAAAACACTGTTCAAATTTGAAAAGAAGGAACATATCCTGCTTGTTCAAATCTATGTAGATGACATTATTTCCGGTTCCACCGATCCTAAGCTATGTGACAAGTTTTCAAAAATGATGACTGACAAGTTTGAGATGAGTATGATGGGAGAATTAAGTTTCTTCCTAGGTCTTCAGGTCAAACTACTCGAAGAAGGAACTTTCATCAGTCAACCTAAATATACCAAGGAGCTGCTAAAGAAATTCGGTATGGACACCTGCTCCTCGGCAGCTACTCCAATGAGTTCATCCATTAAATTGGACAGAGATGATGAGGGCCAATCGGTAGACCAGATTGCATACCGGGGCATGATCGGTTCCCTACTGTACCTGACAGCGAGTAGACCGGACATCCTGTTTGCAGTTGGTGTTTGTGGGAGATTTCAAGCAAATCCAAAGCAATCCCATTACACAGCCGCAAAGAGGATACTGAAGTATCTAAAGGGCACACCTGATGTCGGTCTGTGGTACCCAAAGGACCGTCCTTCAATCTAACAAGTTACTCAGATGCAGATTATGAAGGGTGTAAGATTGACAGAAAAAGCACCAGCGGAACATGTCAGTTCCTTGGTGACCGGCTCGTTTCATGGCACAGCAAGAAGCAGACATCTGTGGCCACATCCACTGCAGAGGCTGAATACTTGGCGGCCGGAAGTTGCTGTTCTCAACTCCTCTGGATCCAACAGCAGCTGAAGGACTTCGGTGTCATAGCCGAAGAGTCCCCGATCTTCTGTGACAACACGAGTGCCATAGCGATCACCTACAATCCGGTTCTCCACTCCAGAACCAAGCACATCGACATAAGGCATCACTTCATCCGGGAGCATGTCACGCTGAAGCATATCCGGCTGGAATACGTACCGACCGATCAACAAGTAGCCGATATCTTCACAAAGCCGCTACAGGAAGCTAAGTTTTCTCAATTCAGGCTTACTCTCGGCTTAACCGACATTAGCCAAATCCTTCCAAAGGATGCTTAAGGGGAAACCGGTTCAGACAGACAAGACCGGTAATTCTTCCTAAGCTGTTGAATTTCGAATCTTCAGGGTGTCTGTGGAAGAACCGCCCAGTTAATCAGATAGAGTAAACCGACCGGCTACTTGGTGCATGCACTAAATAACCGCATCGGGATGAACAACTGATACCTGACCGGTTCGGAAGTAGGTTACCCTAGATTATTTGAATTTTAAACACAAGAGGAATAGTTATCAGGGATTCAGGATATCTGCTATGCAACATTACCCTTTCAAAGTAAAACAGGTCGCGCCTAAAAAGACGTGAAGATCTTTTGATATCTTTCACAGTTCAGGCCTATGACCGACACCTAGAACTGCAAACCTGCCTATTTCATGCAAAATCTCTTATCCTGCGGTTAATACATGTCATCTCATTTAATGCCTGGACAATAGGATAGTCCCTAAAATAGTATTTAAGTGAAACCAACATTCACCACAACACTCACAAGACAAAAGAATATCCTCTCACTAAGGCAAAAATGTCTCAGTTTCCAAACATCCTTCAGGTTGATTTTTAATCCTGCTCAACCACAGATCAATATGAGATATATAAGATGATCAAGTCTCTTGAGGAAACCGGCCTTCAGTGTTTCCTAGATGACAAACATACCATCTATCCGGAATTCGTTTTGGAATTCTTCTACCACACAAAGGTGTTTAGGGGCATCCCCCACTTTGAAACCCACATTCAATCCAAAGTGGGAGGCATTATCTTTGATTTCACAGAACGGGACTTTGCGCGGTGTCTTAGCCTGCCAAGGCACGGGATAACTGATCTAGACATTCCGGCAGATGTAAAGGCCGAGGTATCCATCGCCTTTTCCCGGTCTGACGAACCAGTTGAAGATCACGGAGCAAAATCACGTCTGAGATCTGAATATCAGCTTCTAAATGATGAGCTCGGTAAGAGCATCTTTGGTAGAGACGTCACAAACACCTACAGTGTCTCTAACTTCAACATGATGGCATCTATAATTACCGGCACACCGGTAAACTGGTCTAGGGTGCTTTTCGACATCCTTACTTGGATGGTCGACATCCGATCAGTTGGTTTAATTCCCCAACTAAGCAGCCTCCTTGTGGAGCTTGGAGTCCCAACCTATCCCGGTGAAGGTTTAAACCAAGCTCAGGTGCTCACCAAAGAAGTAACCGACCCATTTTATAGGCGGTTCGAGAGGGCCTGGAGGAGAAGAAACCGCCACAACGGTGATGTCAACCCCTATGCACCATGAGTCACTCCTTCCTGCACCCGGTCGTTTTGCTTCATGCACCGGGTGTATTTTTAACCAACTCAAGTTTGATCGTTTCGGCCTCTTCTATGTTTCTTTCGGCTTTACTTGTGTCTTTCTTGATTTCATGTTTTCTTCATCGTTCCTGTATTCCATTTTCGGCATTGTCTCTGTTATTTTCGGCATCCATCTAATTAATCTCGGTCATGTTCAAGTGCATTTAATGAGATAATTCCAATCAATGAGATAACCCCCAACCACCCGCACATTTAAAATCCAACTAATCTGGTTACTTACCAACTAACATTTACCTAGGGCTTTGCAATTTGCCACTTCCCCATGCGCCTTGAAAAGGTAAAGATTCTTTTCCTTAATAAAACAAAATTGACCATCAATGCTCAGATTTTCCCTCCAAAACCGATCCTATATAAGGAGCCATCCTCTACTCATTTCATCACATCCGAAAACACAAGATCACATCTGATACTCTTGAATTTCGTCTCTCTCAATACCGAAATCATGCCGAGCAGAACTCTGGGAAACTTCCTATGCATCGATTTCAACTCTTGCACGAGCATAAGGGACTGTACCACTAAGCAGAAATTCATGTATGACTCTCTCGTTTAAACCGGTCTTCAACCGTTTTTGAAAAGGCCGGTCCTATTCTTCTAGACGATGTCAAGGCCTTCTTTCGAAGCACCTGCATCAGGGGAAAGTACATTGTCTCCACTGTCAGAGACCATACGTTCTGGATCGACGAGGTTGAATTTGCCTCACTATTCGGTCTACCCACTGAAGGTTTCTCTGACTTTCCTCCTATTCAGGACCTTGCGGGATTTGAAACCGCGCAATACCTGTCGGCCAACCCTTTTCCGGTGGAAAACTTTGGGCCAAAAACCCAAATTACTAGTCACGGTCAGCTACTGCTCGAAATCGTGACCCGGTCGATTCTGTGTCAATCACCTAATCAACGGTACTCTAGGAATACCTACAACATCATGACCCACATTCTTTGCAAATCGGCCATCAACTGGTCAACGGTCATATGGGAAAACCTAAAGAATATGGTGCTGACCAAGAAGGGGCTCGGTTATGCACCGCATATCAGCAAGCTGATTCTTAGGAACCGACCAGAATTCGGACCGGGCACACCGGCTTCCTCTTCAAACATCCTCGACAGGGATTCGGCAATAGACCGAATCTGGAGAATGTCTTTTGAATAGGCTATACTTTACATTGTTTCTGTAACGAATCCTATAATCGGTTTCCTTTCTCTGTTATTTCTTGAATTTTAATATCATTTCAGTTTAAATGACCGTGTCTTCTCAATTCTTTGAACATTTATCTAAGTAACCGGTTAACATCTTCAAACTATAACCGCGTTCTCATCCGGCCACTTGAAATCTGCTTAAAACTGTTCACTCAAAATGTCCGGTTAGACTTCGAAACCGCATCATCAATCGGTTTCTAGAAGAAGAGTGCGTCATCAATGACATAAGTAAAGGATTTTGGAGGGAAATCTCCCACTCAAATTTGCCGCCCACCTCTTCTTGTTTTACCGCCCATAGTTTGGCGCCTTTTCCATTTTGGAGGGAAAATTCCCGCCCATTATTGATGGGACGGTTGGGCTTCCAAACCGCATCTATAAAAGGGGCCTTCGGTCATTTTATTTCATTCTCACGCGAATCCACTTTCTCTCTCTAAGCTCTCTAAAACTCATTGAAGCGGTACTTTCTCACTTTCTCAAACTCTTTAACATGGGTCGTGATTCGGCGTTGTTCAGACTCTACTCTCAGGTGGATTTCGAGGAAATCCGGCTGAATGGTACGACCGAGGCGAAAGCAATTATTGACCGGGTAATCAAAACCGGTCTGGAATATTTCCTCGGCGGTCCTCACGTCATTTACAAAGATGCGGTCGAAAAGTTTTCAATACCGCAACAATCGCCTACGACAAGATCACTGCGACTGTATGCGGTTCCCGAATAGAGCTCACCGAAGAATTGGTGGCCGAAAGCCTGCGTCTTCCAACAACCGGCCAGGATGCAACGACAGAAATAGACCAGGACATCTTTGAATCGGCTTGCTACATTCTATCGGCATCTAATGAGCCGATCAAAACATCCGGGAGCAAACAAATGCTAAGGCCGGAGTATATCCCGATATGTGACATCTTTACAAGGGCGATCCTGGCAAGGGGAGGAAACCTCAACAACCTCACAAGGGACAAAATCAAGATGCTAATCGGTCTGATGGAGGGTAAAGAGATCAACTGGGCAAGATCGGTGTTCAGCAACCTCATGGATATGGTGAAACTGGATTCAACCCGGTCGTGGGGATACGCCGTGCCTCTCGGTAAGATATTCCTCCATTTAAATCTCAACATCGGTCCCGGCGTTGCGGTAGCAAAACGCTGCCTCATCAGATCAAGGCAATTCCTTGAAAGGACACAGCCGACCCCCAGCTCCACAGGTGGTCGAAAGAAGAAAGCCGCAAAGAAAGATGCCCCGGCCAAACCAAAGACCGTAGGCAAAGGAAAAGAAAAGATAACCTTCTCCGACCCACCACAATAAATAGAAGATGAGGAGTGGGCCTCTGCGCAAACCGACACGGAGAGGACCGATGATAGAACGGTCAATGACGTCGATCATTCGGCTCGGAGTCCAAACGATGCCGAACCAAACACCAACCCTGAGACCACCGAGGATAGAGAAGAGGGTGGTGGAGAAGAGGTTGATAAAGAAGCCGATGATGAAGGATACGACACGGAGAGGGAGGAGGCCGAAGAAGCAGAGGCCGATAGATTAGCCCAGAAAATCCTTCAGGGCGTCAACAAGCGAGCAGAAGACGTTGAAGAGATATACTTGGAGTGGCATGAGCACCGGTTCGGTACACCATATAGAGAAATCCTACCGGGCCACACGGAAAAGCAATGCATCGACAGATTGGAGGAAGTAGAGGACCTGATGATGAGCCTCACAAAATCCAACACAATTCAAGAGGTACAAAGCCGAACCTGTCTCCTGTTACCGAGGATCCAACATCGGAAACTAAGAAAGCGCATCCGGAAAATTAAGGAAGAGCTTAACAAAACGGGATCGGTGGACACCGTCGCGCCGCGGGTGTTAACAAGGCTTGAAAAAGGCAAAAGGGAAATAATTCAAGAAATCGAGCGGCTGGAAACGATATGCAGCCGAATGCAAGTACCGGTCTATATTGCTCCCGTAATCGAAAAGTTTCCGGTTAACTGTCCAACACCTCCAATGGAGAATACGGCACCGATCTTGGAGAATGCGGCACCATTAGAACTTCCAAAAGAGAATGTTGCACCGATAGAATCCAGTGAAAGAGCCGATTCAAATCTCACAGAGCAATCACCTCCCCCACCACCGGAAGTCACCACCTCAGACCTTACTAAAGAATGGGCTGCTAAAGAATGGGTTGAGGACCGACTTCAAAAGCTTGAAGCATCCATATCGGAACGGATCGATGACCGCATACAAGAACACAACGTGTTCGAGCTTCAACCATTCAAGGATAGATCCAACAGAATTGTTGATTCGGCCCTGAAGTTCACCGACGTGACAAGGCTGCTTCTGGAAAAAATCAAGAACGACTCTCAGAACTCGGCAACGGTCTGTGGGAAGAGGCCGGTGAGCGCGATAAATGGGCTCAGCGAACCGCAACTCTGGAGGATGTGACCTCCGATTTAAAGAAAGACTTCGAACGGGTCGACACGACACTTAACCGGGTCTCTGAACTCGAGAAGACAATCGAGAGTCTCGTGGCCGAAGTAAAGGCACTTTCTGAACAGATGGCCGAAATTTTAAGGGCTAAAGTGAACGCAGACGACGCGGCTGTAGCGGCTGATGCTCAAGTAGCTAAGAGGGTCCAGGATGCGCTGGACGCCGAAGTTAGCAAAGATAAAGAGGCACCGCGATCGTCTCAACTGACCGAAGCGGAAGTGGAAGTCGCGCGAATTAAAAGAGGAGAGGCCATATTTCCAGGGTTTGCCGAAAAAGTGGCCGCTCTAGCAGCAGAGGATGCTGAACGGTTGGAAAGGGAGGAACGGAGGCTGGAAGCCTATGCAAAGGAAAACGAGAAGAAGAAGAAGGCGGCCGCCTCCGCCTCAGCGCCGAAAAAGCGGAAGAGGGAAGCTCCTAAAAAGGAGGCCCTTAAGAAAGTTCAGATTGCCGAACTGCTCAGAGAGGTCTCTGAACCGGTCATCCCAAGTACTTCGGAGCAGGATGATCAAATCGAAGATGAAGTCGAAGAACAACTGCGGTCCCGGTCTAAAAGGCGACGATCTTCCGAACTGACCGGGCAACAGCAACCGAAGAAAAAGAAGAGCGTCTATGATTTCACGGACTCTGAATAGGGACTATCCTTCTTTTCTTATTGGCCTTAGTATTTCTATATATTTTGTCTTTTCCGGTCATCTATATATAAATATATAAAGTTATTTTTGAATCCGGCCTTATTTTGCATTTCTACTTAGTTTTGATAATTTTAAATAAAATAATCAAAAAGGGAGAAATTGTTAGATAAAAGATAAAGACTCTTCCAAAACTTTTCTCAAAATTTTCTCTCAAAATTTTTCGAAAAATTCTCTAAGTCTTTTTCAAAAACCGGACAAACAAAACAACCGGCCTACGGTTGCAAACTTACATGATTTTGATAATTTTAAATAAAATAATCAAAAAGGGAGAAATTGTTAGATAAATTCAGACCGGTTCAAATAAACCTAACTTAAATAAACTTCTCATGCAGGAACAAGGAACCGGACCGGATGAACAAGAGAACCGACTAAAGAAAACCAATCGGTCAAGCTACTAAACCGATCAAGAATATTCGGAACGTGACCGCACAAAGAAAGGATCGGCCAAAGCTCAAAACCGGAATCATCAAACAGCCGATCATCCACAAGACAAGAATAACCGGAAGAAGTCCGGTTACATCACTACCAAAAGACATTCGGCCAAGTCAAATGACCGACCAGTACAAGAAGACAATTCGGGTATCTGTTGAGAACAATACCAAAGGAACAGACTGAACACTTCCATATTCATGCAAGTCTGAAGAAAGACTGTAGGCTGCAGAAGACAGTACTACCGGATCCTTCCACTTCGGGATAAGACAGAAAGGAAATCTTCCAAGTACAGACAACTGTCCAACAGACAGTGACTACATCAAGTAAAAGACAAACCCGGCAGGTTTGTCTTACAGACCGGCAGGTCTGAGACAGAACACCAGGTCTGAGGTTGATCATCAGGTCTGAGGAAACGACCGCAGGTCTGAACCTCTGAAACACTGAATCACTGCACCGCTGCTCAGCCAATCAGATTCAAGGAAGTGAAATATGACCGTTGGCATATTTCACCTATAAAAGGAGGTAGCTGAAGAAGAGTAAATGCAGTGACTTAAGCGGGACATTAAGAGACAACAATGTGATATTGAGATATTAAGAGCATTTACTACAAGTGATAAGAGTGTGTTGTTCTAGAAAGCCTAAGTGTTGAAAGTTAAAGTGTGTTTTACAATTTCGGTGTAAATTGTAAGAGTGTTATCGAGCAGGAAATAAGTCTCGATCGGCCTGTACTTGTATTCCTTAGTGAATATCCTTCTCGCGGTTTCGAGAGGAAGGGGTGACGTAGGAGTTTTATCTCCGAACATCCATAAAATCTGTCTTGCTATTTACTTTCTGTCGGCTTCATTGTCTAACCTATTAACTTAACTACACCGCTCCAAACCGACTCTACACTAACCATACCGAATTTCCAGATTACCGAAACCGACCCACCATTTCCAAATCTCCATCATCCGAAACCGACCGTGCCTATCATACAAGCGTGCCGCTTCAACTTGAAAGCAAACCTCTTCCGCGCTTGAACCTAGTTCAAGGGTTTGTGACAGGTTGTGTAGTATTGAAACCCCGATGTTAATCTCTAACCGGATTTACCACCACCCTACGAGTGAGAACCGCTAACCGGTCCAACCCCCGGTCCACCAGCGGCGATCTAGATCCTAACAATTTCATAAAAATTAACACTAGACATTAAAGAGAGAAAACTTGAGAGTTATGGTTACCAAATCAAGAACACCTTGAAGGTGATTC